>NW_026542597.1:0-7500 GCF_028750875.1 Macrosteles quadrilineatus
GAGTGATTATAGTACTGCTGTACTCGCCTTGTAATCAGAAGGTAGCTGGTTTGATTCTATGTTACTTTGTTTGTATTACCTGTCACTAGTTTGGTATTACTAATTTAATTAATCTTTGTCACAGGTGTACGAGGCTGCTGGGCTGGCCAATGCTGACAGTTTTATCCGACAGTTACCTGATGGCTACAGTACCATTCTGGGGGAGAGAGGAGTTACCGTGTCTGGGGGCCAGAAACAGAGGATAGCTATCGCCGCTACAAGCGCTCTTAGCGCTCTACTGAAAATCCCATCCATCCTCATACTAGACGAGGCTACCAGGTCAGTTGCAAGGGAATGACTTGATCGTAAAACATGTTAAAATGTAACATGTAAAAATGTAACATGTGGAAATATAAGAAGTTAAAATGTAACATGTTAAAATGTAACGTGTTAAAATGTAACATTTTAAAATGTAACATGCTTAAATGTAACGTGTTAAAATGTAACATATTAAAATGTAACATGTAAAAATGTAACATGTAAAATTGTAACCTTTTAAAATGTAACATGCTTAAAGGTAACTTGTTAAAATGTAACACATTAAAAACGTTATGAGTACTGGTATGAGTAAAAGTTTTTATGTCAGCTTGGTGGTTGAGTGATTATAGTACTGCTGTACTCGCCTTGTAATTAGAAGGTAGCTGGTTTGATTCTATGTTACTTTGTTTGTATTACCTGTCACTAGTTTGGTATTACTAATTTAATTAATCTTTGTCACAGGTGTACGAGGCTGCTGGGCTGGCCAATGCTGACAGTTTTATCCGACAGTTCCCTGATGGCTACAGTACCATTCTGGGGGAGAGAGGAGTTACCGTGTCTGGGGGCCAGAAACAGAGGATAGCTATCGCCGCTACAAGCGCTCTTAGCGCTCTACTGAAAATCCCATCCATCCTCATACTAGACGAGGCTACCAGGTCAGTTGCAAGGGAAAGACTTGATCATAAAAAATGTTAAAATGTAACATGTAAATATGTAAAATGTAAAAATGTAGACGACGACGACGACGACGACGACGACGACGACGACGACGACGACGACGACGACGACGACGACGACGACGACGACGACGACGACGACGACGACGACGACGACGACGACGACGACGACGACGACGACGACGACGACGACGACGACGACGACGACGACGACGACGACGACGACGACGACGACGACGACGACGACGACGACGACGACGACGACGACGACGACGACGACGACGACGACGACGACGACGACGACGACGACGACGACGACGACGACGACGACGACGACGACGACGACGACGACGACGACGACGACGACGACGACGGTTTTTTATGTCAGCTTGGTGGTTGAGTGATTATAGTACTGCTGTACTCGCCTTGTAATCAGAAGGTAGCTGGTTTGATTCTATGTTACTTTGTTTGTATTACCTGTCACTAGTTTGGTATTACTAATTTAATTAATCTTTGTCACAGGTGTACGAGGCTGCTGGGCTGGCCAATGCTGACAGTTTTATCCGACAGTTCCCTGATGGCTACAGTACCATTCTGGGGGAGAGAGGAGTTACCGTGTCTGGGGGCCAGAAACAGAGGATAGCTATCGCCCGCGCTCTACTGAAAATCCCATCCATCCTCATACTAGACGAGGCTACCATTGCAAGGGAATGACTTGATCGTAAAACATGTTAAAATGTAACATGTAAAAATGTAACAAGTGGAAATATAAGAAGTAAAAATGTAACATGTTAAAATGTAACGTGTTAAAATGTAACATTTTAAAATGTAACATGCTTAAATGTAACGTGTTAAAATGTAACATATTAAAATGTAACATGTAAAAATGTAACATGTAAAATTGTAACCTTTTAAAATGTAACATGCTTAAAGGTAACTTGTTAAAATGTAACACATTAAAAACGTTATGAGTACTGGTATGAGTAAAAGTTTTTATGTCAGCTTGGTGGTTGAGTGATTATAGTACTGCTGTACTCGCCTTGTAATTAGAAGGTAGCTGGTTTGATTCTATGTTACTTTGTTTGTATTACCTGTCACTAGTTTGGTATTACTAATTTAATTAATCTTTGTCACAGGTGTACGAGGCTGCTGGGCTGGCCAATGCTCACAGTTTTATCCGACAGTTCCCTGATGGCTACAGTACCATTCTGGGGGAGAGAGGAGTTACCGTGTCTGGGGGCCAGAAACAGAGGATAGCTATCGCCGCTACAAGCGCTCTTAGCGCTCTCCTGAAAATCCCATCCATCCTCATACTAGACGAGGCTACCAGGTCAGTTGCAAGGGAATGACTTGATCGTAAAACATGTTAAAATGTAACATGTAAAAATGTAACATGTGGAAATATAAGAAGTTAAAATGTAACATGTTAAAATGTAACGTGTTAAAATGTGACATTTTAAAATGTAACATGCTTAAATGTAACGTGTTAAAATGTAACATATTAAAATGTAACATGTAAAAATGTAACATGTAAAATTGTAACCTTTTAAAATGTAACATGCTTAAAGGTAACTTGTTAAAATGTAACATATTAAAAACGTTATGAGTACTGGTATGAGTAAAAGTTTTTATGTCAGCTTGGTGGTTGAGTGATTATAGTACTGCTGTAATCAGAAGGTAGCTGGTTTGATTCTATGTTACTTTGTTTGTATTACCCGTCACTAGTTTGGTATTACTAATTTAATTAATCTTTGTCACAGGTGTACGAGGCTGCTGGGCTGGCCAATGCTGACAGTTTTATCCGACAGTTCCCTGATGGCTACAGTACCATTCTGGGGGAGAGAGGAGTTACCGTGTCTGGGGGCCAGAAACAGAGGATAGCTATCGCCCGCGCTCTACTGAAAATCCCATCCATCCTCATACTAGACGAGGCTACCAGGTCAGTTGCAAGGGAAAGACTTGATCATAAAAAATGTTAAAATGTAACATGTAAATATGTAAAATGTAAAAATTTAGACGACGACGACGACGACGACGACGACGACGACGACGCCGACGACGACGACGACGACGACGAACACGACGACGACGACGACGACGACGACGACGACGACGACGACGACGACGACGACGACGACGACGACGACGACGACGACGACGACGACGACGACGACGACGACGACGACGACGACGACGACGACGACGACGACGACGACGACGACGACGACGACGACGACGACGACGACGACGACGACGACGACGACGACGACGACGACGACGACGACGACGACGACGACGACGACGACGACGACGACGACGACGACGACGACGACGACGACGACGACGACGACGACGACGACGACGGCGGTTTTTATGTCAGCTTGGTGGTTGAGTGATTATAGTACTGCTGTACTCGCCTTGTAATCAGAAGGTAGCTGGTTTGATTCTATGTTACTTTGTTACCTGTCACTAGTTTGGTATTACTAATTTAATTAATCTTTGTCACAGGTGTACGAGGCTGCTGGGCTGGCCAATGCTGACAGTTTTATCCGACAGTTACCTGATGGCTACAGTACCATTCTGGGGGAGAGAGGAGTTACCGTGTCTGGGGGCCAGAAACAGAGGATAGCTATCGCCGCTACAAGCGCTCTTAGCGCTCTACTGAAAATCCCATCCATCCTCATACTAGACGAGGCTACCAGGTCAGTTGCAAGGGAATGACTTGATCGTAAAACATGTTAAAATGTAACATGTAAAAATGTAACATGTGGAAATATAAGAAGTTAAAATGTAACATGTTAAAATGTAACGTGTTAAAATGTAACATTTTAAAATGTAACATGCTTAAATGTAACGTGTTAAAATGTAACATATTAAAATGTAACATGTAAAAATGTAACATGTAAAATTGTAACCTTTTAAAATGTAACATGCTTAAAGGTAACTTGTTAAAATGTAACACATTAAAAACGTTATGAGTACTGGTATGAGTAAAAGTTTTTATGTCAGCTTGGTGGTTGAGTGATTATAGTACTGCTGTACTCGCCTTGTAATTAGAAGGTAGCTGGTTTGATTCTATGTTACTTTGTTTGTATTACCTGTCACTAGTTTGGTATTACTAATTTAATTAATCTTTGTCACAGGTGTACGAGGCTGCTGGGCTGGCCAATGCTGACAGTTTTATCCGACAGTTCCCTGATGGCTACAGTACCATTCTGGGGGAGAGAGGAGTTACCGTGTCTGGGGGCCAGAAACAGAGGATAGCTATCGCCGCTACAAGCGCTCTTAGCGCTCTACTGAAAATCCCATCCATCCTCATACTAGACGAGGCTACCAGGTCAGTTGCAAGGGAAAGACTTGATCATAAAAAATGTTAAAATGTAACATGTAAATATGTAAAATGTAAAAATGTAGACGACGACGACGACGACGACGACGACGACGACGACGACGACGACGACGACGACGACGACGACGACGACGACGACGACGACGACGACGACGACGACGACGACGACGACGACGACGACGACGACGACGACGACGACGACGACGACGACGACGACGACGACGACGACGACGACGACGACGACGACGACGACGACGACGACGACGACGACGACGACGACGACGACGACGACGACGACGACGACGACGACGACGACGACGACGACGACGACGACGACGACGACGACGACGACGACGACGACGACGACGACGACGACGACGACGACGACGACGACGACGACGACGACGACGACGACGACGACGACGACGACGACGACGACGACGACGACGACGACGACGACGACGACGACGACGACGACGACGACGACGACGACGACGACGACGACGACGACGACGACGACGACGACGACGACGACGACGACGACGACGACGACGACGACGACGACGACGACGACGACGACGACGACGACGACGACGACGACGACGACGACGACGACGACGACGACGACGACGACGACGACGACGACGACGACGACGACGACGACGACGACGACGACGACGACGACGACGACGACGACGACGACGACGACGACGACGACGACGACGACGACGACGACGACGACGACGAGAACGACGACGACGACGACGACGACGACGACGACGACGACGACGACGACGACGACGACGACGACGACGACGACGACGACGACGACGACGAGGACGACGACGACGACGACGACGACGACGACGACGACGAGGACGACGACGACGACGACGACGACGACGACGACGACGACGACGACGACGACGACGACGACGACGACGACGACGACGACGACGACGACGACGACGACGACGACGACGACGACGACGACGACGACGACGACGACGACGACGACGACGACGACGACGACGACGACGACGACGACGACGACGACGACGACGACGACGACGACGACGACGACGACGACGACGACGACGACGACGACGACGACGACGACGACGACGACGACGACGGTTTTTATGTCAGCTTGGTGGTTGAGTGATTATAGTACGGTACTGCTGTACTCGCCTTGTAATCAGAAGGTAGCTGGTTTGATTCTATGTTACTTTGTTTGTATTACCTGTCACTAGTTTGGTATTACTAATTTAATTAATCTTTGTCACAGGTGTACGAGGCTGCTGGGCTGGCCAATGCTGACAGTTTTATCCGACAGTTCCCTGATGGCTACAGTACCATTCTGGGGGAGAGAGGAGTTACCGTGTCTGGGGGCCAGAAACAGAGGATAGCTATCGCCCGCGCTCTACTGAAAATCCCATCCATCCTCATACTAGACGAGGCTACCAGGTCAGTTGCAAGGGAATGACTTGATCGTAAAACATGTTAAAATGTAACATGTAAAAATGTAACATGTGGAAATATAAGAAGTAAAAATGTAACATGTTAAAATGTAACGTGTTAAAATGTAACATTTTAAAATGTAACATGCTTAAATGTAACGTGTTAAAATGTAACATATTAAAATGTAACATGTAAAAATGTAACATGTAAAATTGTAACCTTTTAAAATGTAACATGCTTAAAGGTAACTTGTTAAAATGTAACACATTAAAAACGTTATGAGTACTGGTATGAGTAAAAGTTTTTATGTCAGCTTGGTGGTTGAGTGATTATAGTACTGCTGTACTCGCCTTGTAATTAGAAGGTAGCTGGTTTGATTCTATGTTACTTTGTTTGTATTACCTGTCACTAGTTTGGTATTACTAATTTAATTAATCTTTGTCACAGGTGTACGAGGCTGCTGGGCTGGCCAATGCTGACAGTTTTATCCGACAGTTACCTGATGGCTACAGTACCATTCTGGGGGAGAGAGGAGTTACCGTGTCTGGGGGCCAGAAACAGAGGATAGCTATCGCCGCTACAAGCGCTCTTAGCGCTCTACTGAAAATCCCATCCATCCTCATACTAGACGAGGCTACCAGGTCAGTTGCAAGGGAATGACTTGATCGTAAAACATGTTAAAATGTAACATGTAAAAATGTAACATGTGGAAATATAAGAAGTTAAAATGTAACATGTTAAAATGTAACGAGTTAAAATGTAACATTTTAAAATGTAACATGCTTAAATGTAACGTGTTAAAATGTAACATATTAAAATGTAACATGTAAAAATGTAACATGTAAAATTGTAACCTTTTAAAATGTAACATGCTTAAAGGTAACTTGTTAAAATGTAACACATTAAAAACGTTATGAGTACTGGTATGAGTAAAAGTTTTTATGTCAGCTTGGTGGTTGAGTGATTATAGTACTGCTGTACTCGCCTTGTAATCAGAAGGTAGCTGGTTTGATTCTATGTTACTTTGTTTGTATTACCTGTCACTAGTTTGGTATTACTAATTTAATTAATCTTTGTCACAGGTGTACGAGGCTGCTGGGCTGGCCAATGCTGACAGTTTTATCCGACAGTTCCCTGATGGCTACAGTACCATTCTGGGGGAGAGAGGAGTTACCGTGTCTGGGGGCCAGAAACAGAGGATAGCTATCGCCGCTACAAGCGCTCTTAGCGCTCTACTGAAAATCCCATCCATCCTCATACTAGACGAGGCTACCAGGTCAGTTGCAAGGGAATGACTTGATCGTAAAACATGTTAAAATGTAACATGTAATAATGTAACATGTGGAAATATAAGAAGTTAAAATGTAACATGTTAAAATGTAACGTGTTAAAATGTAACATTTTAAAATGTAACATGCTTAAATGTAACGTGTTAAAATGTAACATATTAAAATGTAACATGTAAAAATGTAACATGTAAAATTGTAACCTTTTAAAATGTAACATGCTTAAAGGTAACTTGTTAAAATGTAACACATTAAAAACGTTATGAGTACTGGTATGAGTAAAAGTTTTTATGTCAGCTTGGTGGTTGAGTGATTATAGTACTGCTGTACTCGCCTTGTAATTAGAAGGTAGCTGGTTTGATTCTATGTTACTTTGTTTGTATTACCTGTCACTAGTTTGGTATTACTAATTTAATTAATCTTTGTCACA